>NC_088870.1:33624304-33646804 GCF_032884065.1 Artemia franciscana
GAGAAGGGTTTATTAATATAAATAACAAAACAAGCAAATGGCCCGAAGCAAAGCTCCTGACTACGAGTCTATAGTCAGGAGCCCAGTCAGCTAAATTCTAACATCACAGGCTTCAACAAGCTAAAGAAAATTTGAGGAATTTATCAGGGGCAGAATTGGTTATTGAAAACAAATATAGGCGGGAGCAACGGAAATTTTGTGTGCCAAAGGGGATATCACCCCTAATTTACATAATTGGTGACGTCATCAGCTATATTTGCTGTTTTTTTTTACCTGGATGAGAGGTTTGAACTTAGGATGTGAAACAGAATAAGGTAACGAGAGTTAAAATGATGAGAACTATCAGGTCTAGCTTCCCAACTGCACCTTATTAAAACAGACCTAAGTGGTGACACCAGAAACCAACTATCCTGTACTGGCATTTGAGTTATGCTCAAAGGTGGAGGAACAGAGCAATTGGGGCTGCACAGGAAAGTGAAAACTCCTTTGTAATTCCATTCCGTTGGTGGCGTCAAAACAGAAGCCACTTGGAATAAATTCAAGTGCACAGATTTTGAATCCTTGCGTCGGCAGAAGTACGTCTAACGTAAAAAAAATAGCTGCAGAAATAGGGTTTTTGATGAAAAAAGAGAAAGAATTTAAAGAAAACGACTACAAACTACGCATATTTTATGCTTCTTCAGGTGAATTATCCCACTTTCCAGCACAAGCACATAAGACATCACAAAGTCAAGGAAGGCATTTACAGTTCTTGGTGCACTTTTTGCTACATATACGAAAGAGTTGTTAATATCCGGACATAAGTGAGGGAGAGCTTGAAACAATAGGATCAACATCTTATCCAGAAAATTGTCATCCATAACTCAAAGGGCTTGGTAGACATGGTCTTGCAATCAATGAGGAAATCCAGATTGCAAGCTGATAGTAAGAACGCTTACAATGTTCCACAAACGCCCCCTCTGTACGAAGCAACGCTTTCAGCTCCTTCTTTCGAGGGTACAAGTGTACTCGTAAATCACCGAGGAAAACTGATTAGGATCCATTCCATAAGCACTGATAATTAGCTTTCTTGCAACATCTTGGAAGGAGAACATACTGGGTTCCGTGAAGGTTTCATCTCTCATGTTCGGTATTGCACACTGAATCTCCATGTAAAGACCGTTCTTCTTGGCGGACGCTAAGAATGTTTCTTTTCTTTTGGAGAAAAAGTAACTCGCTGTGTTATACCCCGAAATGCAGTGATGCACGCCTGGGAGTTCAACATTTGGTTCTCCGTGCTCCTGAAAAAAAAATTAATGGGGACATGATAATTTGAACACTACACAAGGATTTGAGGCTCAACATTGTCCCCAGGAAAAATGTTAAGGAGAGGAGGGAATTGGTCAAGTAGTATCTCAACTACATCAGTATCGTTAGGACAAACAGTCACCCTGTCAAAGCCGTTTCTGAAGCAAAAGGCATCGTGCAGAGCCATTCCGGTGTCCACTCCCTTATGTGTGCTACACAAAAATTCCTCGAAACTGAGCGAATCATCATCATTACTTAAAACTTACTGCTCTCACCCTGTCTTCAAATCCTCCAAACAGCCATACACGCAAAGTGTCGGCAGTACTTAAGCTGCTTATGTAGTCTAATCCATTTGCTTCCCATGTTTAATAAATTGCTTTCATCAAATTTGCTTTGCTCTTTGTATCTGCAACAATCTTTGTCCAGTCCCCCATTTTGAGCTCGTCAAGAAAGAGTAGACTGTTGAGCAGCGGCTACGTAACTGGTGACACCCACTAGAGTCTTTAAGAAATATACTGCCACCATTTGGTACAGTGTGACCAAACAGTCCGTCATACGTGTTACCCACGGTATGAATTTAACTTGCTATTTCAGGTATCCCTTTCAACACGGCTTTAAGTAACTGCATGGTATAGATTTTGACGGTTTCATGTTCAGCTAGTGGCTTATGGTGAACAAGTGGCATGAAGTCGATAACAAAGGCTTCACGCCCATACAAGCAACGTTCCTCTTAGAAGTTTGGGTTTTCAGGCCATTCACGCAAGCCAATGGCCTCTCTCAGAAAGTCTAGTACGGTGGACTCAGCACCACTTTGAAGCGCCAACGTAGATTCTCTGAGCTCAGAAATTGAAGGAGTATATAAAACGGGTTCAAAGCTCAGAATATTTTTTAGCTGTTTCAGTCTACTGTTGGTGTTGGAATCTATCCCACACAGGATTCTCTCCACCACCATAAACTCTGAAAAAAAAACTGCGGTTTGTCCAACGGCATTCGTTTTTGATTCCGATTTTCTTGAAGCAACATCCATTGGGGTTACTTTAACTTTTTGAAAGGCTTTTTCATCCCCTTTGACATATTTGGCTACAGCTTCAAGTCCTTGTTCCTCAGCTACAAGTAAGGAGCTTGCAACCGATGGACTGACCTGCTCATTGGTTATTACATTCATGAGGATTTCTTCAGTTGTAGTAAAGGGGTCTGTATGACAGTGCAATACAGACAAAGCCGTTTTTACAATCATCATCGGCTTTTCGATAAATTTCCAGCTATCATTGTGATACAGAGAATCAAACTCTAAAGTTTCATTCATATTAATAATGTCGCACAAAGCAGACGAAACTGAGGCAACAAAATGTAGGGTATTAATCCACTTTGCGACTGTAAGATGAGTAAGATGTAATTGTAGCAACCACTAAGCCAGTATAGGTCTGCTATCCCGTAGTATAAAACAACTGAAGAAAAACCGAATGTAACGCTCTTCTTATTAGGATATACTATTTATTTAACAGGAGGCCGTACACAAGCTTTATAAAAACTAAAGGCTACCTTTGACTGCCATTTATTGTCCTAGGTTGTCTCAGATGTCCAAAGTATATCCTTGTTATCATTGGACCAGTGCTGGAGAAGTCTGACAGTTAGTGAAACGCTCAAAACCAAACCCTTGGCCTAAAAAAGCTAGCTAGCTTTGATGCACTTACCAGAAAAATTTCAATATATGCTTAAATGATATAGATAACATTTAAAATTAATTCTTTGAACTTCTTCAGTAATAATAAATATTTGAATAACCTGATTTAACTAGGCAACCTTTATTAAAACACTTTTTAAAAGAAATTGAGGACAGACAGGCACAAGCACTAAATTGTTGGTACTATGAAATTATTTCAGTTGGACTTCTGTATTACATACTTCTTGTCTGTGACAGTTAGTCATTCCTTTGTTGGCTTTAAAATCTTCGATTATCAACAAAGTGTTGACATTGACGTTCATGCAATGAGATCGTATTGCTAGGTGGCGCTCCTGTGGAATTTCTGCTAGGTTCATAAGTTTAGTGCAAAGAGGGCGTCCGAGCGTGGAAAGATCTGGGTCACATTGGGGAAGTTAGGGTGAGGGAGGGGAGAGAACTCACAAAAATCTTTAGCATTGCACAGAGTATAGCTTTTTCACGCTAATGTCGACCAGTTGAAGAACTCGTAAATTCCTAATGCTTGCAAGTGCAAATTAAGGCAAGGTAAATTTGTAAAGTAGTGTGGAGAGATAATACTCTCCCGTCTACGATTGAACACCCTCATTATTCGAATTGGATCTGAAATTGCACTCATGGAGAAATATTCTACCAGACAAAACGCTCAAAAAACCTCCCCGGAATAAAAATATACCAAATTTTTGTTTTTTTCCTATTTCTGCAGATACGCCCTTTTTTTGCTATTGGGGTAAGGAATCTTGAATGCGCCATCAGATAATCGTTTTCAGCGCTTGTTCCTGCCCTAGATTCTATGTTCAAACCTTCTTTAGCTTTTTGAAACCTAGTAACTATATTCTAGCGATCTTTCTTTATCGTGGATCCTTGACTACTGAGAATCAGTATTTTTTCCAGTTGTTTGGAGCTTGGAGTATAGATCAGAGGAAGACTGGTGAAATTTTGGGTTGTCTCCATCTTTTTTTGTGTGCTCAGCTTCGCCGAGCGTTTGCCACTCTTTTATTTAATTGTTGATTCAATTTTCTCTCAATTTCGTTTCAGATTTTCTTCAATTTTTTTTTCTGTTTTTCCTCTTTTAAGAATGAACTCGCTTTAGTTTGTATTATTATTCTTATTGCATTAACATTATATTATGCTTACAATAAAATTCAATAATTTTTCTCTGAGACTGTATCCACTTATTTGTGGAATAATTGAATGTCAATCCCAATTCAAGGAGAAATGAGTTGCTTTATGAAACTAGTTGGTCATTTATTGTGATTTCTGTGAGTACACTCTAAAGTTATTTCTTATCCTCAGGAAACAGTATGAAGATTCCAGCGCACAAATTTGTTTTGGCTACAGGAAGCTCTGTATTTTATGCAATGTTTTATGGGGGTCTGGCCGAAAACACAAATGTCATTGAAGTACCGGATGTTGAACCCAATGCGTTTTTGGCACTACTCAAGTAAGTCTATGACTGTCAAACCCCATCTAAAATGGTGTAATAAGGATTATAAGTATTTTGTTGCTTAGGAAGCCTATACGTCAATTGTAAAGTCAGATTTGGCCTTGTCTTTATTCATGTGTAAGACAAGTAGAGGAGACCACATTTTCGTCTCATTTGTTAGTCTTGTTATTGATTGATATAAGACGATTAGAAGAAACCCCAACTTTCTCCCCTTTTGCACCAATGCCCGCTTCAAATCCGAATCGGGTATTGCTTCAATGCTAAGATGAATAAGAAAAATAGGATAGTGTCTTGCTTTAGCGGTATTAGCGTCATTCATCTTAATTATATCGTTACCCAAAATGAAACTTATTTAATACCGTTATTTGCGAATTAAGACAAGCCACTACATCAATTAAGACTGGGCTTAATTGTGCTCATTAGTGGTTTCAAATCATTAAAATTAGAGGTGGAGGGAGTTAAACTTATTTTTTCAAAATCATGGGGGGGATAATTTTTTCAATAAAAAATGGGTAAAAAACCAATGAAAATAACGAAAAGGGTATTTTTAAAAATCTGGGGGTGTACATGCCCCCAAAATTGATGCGACTGGGGCTCAAATATTTAAGGATGAAATTGAGAGCATAAATACTTCCGATTCTAAGCAATAGTACATGCTGAGGAGAAAACTCCTTGTAGGCAATTAAGCATCCCTTGCACGTATATATAAAACCAAGGATATAACACGATTCAAAACATAATATTTTGTCTTGGATCTGTTCTCATTAAATGTTGCAGACGTCTCTCTTAGCAGTTCAATTTCACAACAACGGTAAGTTCGTTGGTATAAAACAACTGAGAATTTTATCCATTAGTTTACTACTACTACTATTACTACTACTAACAACTCACCACAGCACCAAGCCGTTTGAGGCCAACACAGATGCGCACGCTCCTCCTCAATTCCAATCTATTCAAAGTGTTTCTCTTTACACCCTCTCAGGAAGTTCCCCCTGTGTCCCTTAAATCTTTTCTTTCGACATCCTCCCACCCCAACTGAGGACGACTTGCTTTCCCTTTAGCCCTAGACGGTTGGTCAAAAAGGACAATTTTGACAATATTTCATCCTTCATCCACAGACCTTGCTGTAGCCATCTCAACCCTTCTCTCATTATAGCCCTAAAAAGCGAGTTTCAATCACACTCTTCGTACATTCTACTGTCTGAAATACGGTCAGTCAATCGGGTAATCAGAACAATCCGCAGGCAATTTCTCTGGAAAACGTCTAGCAAATGTTTCTCCGTTTTTTTGGAGCGCCCGTGCTTCAGAACCGTATTTGACAACTGTCATTTCGGTAGTTTCCAATATTCTAATATTGGTTCGCAGACTTAACTTCCTATTCTTTCAAACTTTTTTCAACTGTGAAAAAACACCTTGGTTCTTGGCTATTTTACTTTCACATCTTCACTGCACCCACCATCTTTACCAATAATATAACCAAGGTAAGTGAAGCTGCCCACTTGATCGATTTTTTTGTTACCCAACGTCACTTTTTCATCTTCACTTATTCCTAGCCATAATGACTTAGCCTTCTTAACATCGATTTTCAAACCTATTCTAGCACCCTAAACTTGCAAAACCTCTAAAAGCTCATTCACTTTGCTCACACTTTCATCTAGGATGCTTAAATTATCAGCATAATATAAGTCCAGGAAAGTTTTACTTCCCCATTTGATTCCGTGTTCTCCCATTATCTTTCATGTGTTCCTTAAGTCCATCAAAATGATCCATATAAATGGGGATAGAACACAACCGTACTTAACTCCTGATATAATACGAAACCAACTATTAACCTCATTTCCTACCTTAATCCCAGCAATGTTATCCTCGTACGCAGCACTAATCCTTTAATGTATTTGTCTGGTATACCATACCAGGATAAAACCTTCGCTAAAGCTCTTCTATAAACTGAATCAAACGCTTGCTCATAATCTGTAAAACTGAGAACTAAAGGTGTTTGGTGACTTGGGCACTTCTCAATTATTATCTTAAGAGGGAAAATTCGGTCGACACATACTCTACCCTTCCTAAAACGACGCTGTTCTTCTCTTAAACTTTGCCTACAGCACCTCTAAGTAAAAAAAAGTATCCTTAAAGTAGGTAATTTTCTACCTATAGAAATATAGGTAGAAAAATACCTATATACTATAGAATATCTATACCTATAGAAATACCTATAACTACTACACTCACTCTTGTCACCTTTCTTATTTAGTGGTTTAATTTGGGCTTTCCTAAAATCGCTAGGTACTTCCCCTTTTTCAAAAATCATATTCATAATCTTCAATGACGGTAACTTATTTCTATCCTAACCTTCATATTTATTTCTAACCTTCATATTCAAGAGAATCATTTGTCACACTATCAGCACCTGGGCTTTAATATTTTTAATCCTTTTAGTACTGTCACTAATGCTTCCTCACAAAATAAATCTTCCTTCACGTCCAAGGTGACACAAACTTTTTCATTTTTCTCTATATCTTTTCCTGTAACTCTCTCACGGTTTAGCACATTCTCAAAATGTCCCGCCCATCTCTCTTTAACCCTTTCCTCATCACTAACTGTGACCCCGTTCCTATCTTTAACTGGGACAAGTCCTGATTGACTACCCATCAATTTATTAACATGCGAGTATAATATTTTATTATTATGCTGTCCATTGCATCTTCCAGCTCCCCGACAGTTTTATCCTTGGTCTCCACTTCACATCTCATTAGTTCATATTTTAGTGCTTTTTTTACATGCCTCTTATTTTCATATGCTCTATCACTTAGATAATTGTTAAACAAACACCTTCTCCTCTCTATTATACATGTAGCATTGTCACTAATATTCCTAGCTGCACTCCTAACTCTCTTCTTTAAGACAGTTATCAACAACTTCACAAATTATTTTCCTAAAATTATTCCATCCATCTTCTACAAATTTTAAACTCTCCAGTTGACTGTTCCTGGAAAATTTCTCTCAAATCCTCACCCTGAAGTTTGCCAACGTCATAGCTTCCCGGAAGGTTGCTACCCTTCCAAGATTTCCACTTTAAATTAACTATGAACACCACTAGATGGTGTTCTTTACTTTTAATATAAACAATAGCGCTCATATTATACCCTAGTATCTCAAATTGATCCTGCCAGTCTTTGGTTTACAATGTCATAATCAATAAGGTTAGCTGTCTTACCATCATGGGATTACCATGTTAACTTATGGACCATTTTATGACCAAACACTGTATTGGTTACAACTATATTGTAATACCTACAAAATTGCATCAGTCTGTAGCCATTACAGTTTCCCTTTCCTATACCAGATTTGTAATTTATTCCAGTTCTAAATTGTTTGTTTCATTGTCAAATTCCTTATGATTATTTATAATACTAGCTACCAATATGAGCAGACTAAATTCACAAAAAAATATCAAAGACTTTTGGATACCAATGAGATAACGCTTTTCATTGGTTGTACTCTGTGTTTCAATACGGTTTTGTGGTCCTTTAATGAAAATCATCTATGGATTTTTCTGTTTGTATCCGAGCTCATTGCTCAGGTATAGGCTCACAGAACAAACCATAGTCGAATGTTCTTTTCCAGTGTTCTTACGATGTGGTTGTATTTTGTCTTTAAATGGCAAAAAAAGAAAGAATAAATAAAGAGTGGCGTTAAATAAGTAACGCCAGGTGTGAAAAGCCTGATCACAGATCTACTTTGGTCCACCAATCACACAGTTTGTATCCTTTTACGATATGGTTGAAATATAAGATGCAGCTTGCCTGTCTTATTACTAATAAGCTGTTAATGGGGGTCGGGGTTTTTGGAAGGGTCATTAGGGCTCTCAAATCATACAAAATACAAGTCCTTGTTTTACTGTAGTTCTAGTAGGGTGTTTCGGAAGAAGGTATTTTTGGATATGTTGGAGCAGTATCAAAGTATCACATGTGAATTTTTCAACGTGTAAGTCAAGAATTAGCAAAAAATAGACCCCGTAATCTGTTGAACTCAAGCAAGAAGTTCAACGAGTACTCCTCGAAGCTAACGAGGAAAAAGTGTGAGCGTGTGAATGTTAATTTTGTTGACAGAACAAGTGTTTGCAGGGCTAACAAGAGGGGTCATATCTCCCATACTGTGCTTCACGTATAATCTCAACACGTCCAGAAGAAAATGACGTGTTTAGTTTGCGTCTTTCAAATAAATAAATTCAATTTATAGTTGATTCAAATCCAGTGTTTTTTTTAATACGCCGCCTCTCCTTTGTTTTGCAACACAAGTGCCTTCCACATTTTACGCTTGAAAGTAAATAATGCAACAAAAGGAACATGTTTCTGACGGGTCAATATGAAGGAATAAGATAAGTACACCGATGAAAGCAAGCTTTAACGTCAAACTTTAGTTTGCACATCATAATTTAAGTTCAGCTGTGGTATTGCCTTCAAAAAGAAACTAAGATGAAATACGTAAAAAATACTGAGGTAAAATTAAGTGAGAAAAAGAAAAAGAAACATTAGGATCAAAATTCAGTATTTAAATTCTAATGTGAACTTGTGAGTGACTGTAGCCAAAGTCTGAATGTAAAAAAAGTAGCCCCTGGAATTCATTCAATATGAAAAAAGAAGGATATCTATTCCTGTGCCAGATATTCTTTTGATTTGTAGCCGAATTGCAGTTGTTCTTTTATAGCTAAGTTTCACTAGAGTATCGAGTTTCCGGTAATATTCTCATAATTTAATGGAGAGTTTTTATCGATAGTTTCATTCTGCAACATATTGCCATAAATTATGCGAGTATTATGGTTTCTAGTGCCTATTTCTCACCTGCCTATCACTTATCCTTGTAAATCTAGAAAATTTTGAACAACAGCGTGATGATTTGTTAAGGAAATGAAAAAAGAAGACCAAGCATGGCATCACTTTTGGAGTCCACTTTCAGCAACAAAACAGTAAATAAGTACATAAGTGCAAAAATACAATACACAAGAGCGCTTTATTTATACTTTTTCTATCTTTGAAAGGATTCCAATTGTTTGATTGGTGTATTGCCATTGAAGATAGGCTCGCAAGGGGTTTCATAATACAGAACGTTTTTTTGATGATTCTCCGTTTTTGTTTTCAAAGAACTTTGTTCTTAAAAACTATTTTTGTCCCATTACCCGTTCCTCTGCATTGGAAAAATGTTAGTCAATTAACCTGTTGGAGGACAGGGAATAAAAAAGAAAGGAATCGTGTAGGGTATTTTTTTTTCTTGAGACAAATGGGAAATATCTTGCCCCTCCTCCAAGGAAAAATTTATACTCCTTAATACCCTCCCCCGACAAAAATATTTCATGGAAGTTTCAGCTCAATCCTCTGACTCTGAGACTATAATAAGGTATTTTATCATTGTCAGAAGCCTACTGTATAAGTGAAAAGGGTAAAAGATATGACACTAGACTCTCCCTACTGGCGGTGCTGATCACTATTTCTACCCATTTAAAGCTGGATCAAGTCTGGCTAAGCTTACAGAGTCACATTTCCGACCCCCCAGTCCCAAGTCAGATAACCGGCAACACCAGGACTGGAATCCCCGTCCTGAGGACGTTGGATTGCAAGTTTAACATTCTAATAGCTAAGCGGTGTGAAAGTGCTTTGGATAAATATTGGCTTCAGCAGCCCTTTGTGTAACCTCACGTGGCTTACTAATTGTTACGGACAGTTACCAATTATACAAAGGGTAAGATTTTTACCTCTTTGTTTTGTGTGCTAAACAGGTAGTGCCGCCTTCCAATTGACTTTAAATATTTCTTTCCTTCAAACAGATTTTGCTTCTTCTAGGTATCTATACTGTGATGAAATACATCTTGAGCCGGATGGTGTATTAGCAACTCTTTATGCAGCCAAGAAATACATGGTACCTTATTTAGCTCGTGCTTGTGTTAATTATTTGGATTCCAGTTTATCTGCTAGAAACGCTTGTCTACTCTTGAGCCAAAGTCGACTCTTTGAAGAGCCTGATTTGGTCAATAGATGCTGGGAAGTTCTTGACGCACAGGTAGGTTATTATCTCTCTTCCATCTCATTGATTCTTTTTTCATTTAAACAATCAAATTGTTTGAAAAACGGAAGTCATTATCCAGTTTCCACCCTCACCTGTAGAATTTAGGTTTTATAACTTTACGCCTTTCGAACTACCATATGTGAATGCGCGCAACGTAATATCCTTATACGAATACTATCCTTTGAGATCGCAAAATTTTAATTTGGAATACTGTTTTTCATAATCTCCTATCCAAAATTTCAAGAATATTAACCAGTGTTTTGACTCGGTGAACTCTGAAAGAACTCAGATGCCAAATTAACTAATTTAGTCGCCCATTTGATGGAAATCAGCACAATCTATAATTGTTACCAGTATGTCTTATGCATCACTATCTATATTGCCATCCAATGAGCTAGTTAGATGGAAGGGCTAAAAAAAACTTGCGTTTGCTCTGGTGAGTATCCGCAATCTACTGCCTCTGATTGTTAAATTTATATTAAGAAATATTTGCTTCAGGCACTCGTTTGCCCTGTACCAATCGTGTTTTCAGAGCTGAAGATTGTTAGTTGATTGTTGTTAGGAGCAAGATCGTATCCAGGGTGGGAGGGGGTTTGAATCCCCCCACCCTGAAATATTTGTCCGGCCGGTAAAAACGTAACAGAAATAAATGTAGACTAATATTTTATGCATTTTTGAAAGTTTTTTTTGGTAACCCAACTCCCTCCCCCGGAAAAAATCCTTTTGTAAAACACCCCAAAATCCTTGATCTGGCCCTGATTAGGAGTGGTAAAATTATTTATTTAGTTAAATTTTATTTGTTAATTTCATCTCTAGATTTATTTTTGTTTTATATATTCTATATATTTTTGAATGGGTTTTTGTCCATATGCTAGTCAGTAGTCAAAATATCGGTCTTTAACAATTCTAATAAGACTCTATAAACTCTCGTTAGAATTTAAAAATGTGTAAAAATGTTAAGACTCTTCTAGAAGTTTTTAGCTGGATATTAGGAACTAGCAACTCAAAATACTCATAGGAATGGTGGGAGTACTGTTGACTTGAAGTGCATAAGGGGCCCCGGGGATACTGGACGCTCAAAGTGTATAGTCCATACTAAAGTTTTTAGCTTGATACAAGGGACTAGCAACTCTAAGAGTACATTGAAATTGGGCTCTTGTTGAACTCACAGATGGGATACTACTGTTGCTATTGTCGTGTTTCATTTTCAGGGATATGAAGCGCATATTTCACTTAAACATTATTAGGTATTAGTCGATTGCTTTTATGTTCACTTGAAGAGCAAAGTGCTGTTAGTATTCAAAGAATGGGTTGTCCTCTCTTCGTAGAGTTATTAGCCTGAGCAGTTTCTATGTTAACTTTTGAAAACAGGCATGTACCGAATCAGTGCAGGTAGTAAATTTCCAGTGTGGGGGCTAGGTGTTTCAACCTAGATCCAAATGGGAATATTTGTCATGTTCCTGTTTTTACATATTTTCTAATTTCTCCTTATTTTCCAGGGGGAGAGAATTGTTCATGACAATTGTCCCGATGTTCATGACATGCCCCTTTAATTCTGTATACGTTCATTTAAGATATCTTGCTTGTGCTTTATTTTTTTAAAATTATTAAAATGTTTGTATGGGGGCACATTGCTAAGCTTAGTCCAACTAACGTTAAAATATGTAGCGGGTCTCATCCAGTTTTTTTTAAGTGAACAAATTATTTTGAGTTTACTGGCTCGGCTGGCTGGATTTGGTATAGTGCTTGTTTTCACTTGAGCAGGACGCTGCTCTTAGCTTCCCATGCCTTGTTTTCATTGAACTGAGCATCGTTATTCAACTTGTGACGCTAGTGTCTCTAAGTCGTGTGTCTCTAAGTGTCTAAATCAGCAAATTTCTGGTTAAATCTACCTTTCGATAAACTTTGCTCAGGACTCCGATAAATTAGATTCCAACATTAAAGGGACCTTGTAAAGTTTCTTTTGTATTGATAAATATCCCCCCCTGACTTTACATGACAACGCTCTTGAATTTAATTCAACCACTGCTCGCTAGAGATTTTAGAGTCGCTTGTTAACGTCGGATGATTAGCCCCCAACCACGCATTGCACTCCCTGCCGAAGGCATCGAATCAGGGGATCATTACCTGCGCAATGCAGACCGTTGGTCAGCAGGCGAAAAAGTTTATTTTTTTTTTTGGTTAACGTTATGAGAATGGGAAAATGACTGTGTTGCAATAACATATGATCTATTTTAAGTTGCTGCATTTGGAAATAGTTGCATAAAAATTCACTCAACTAAAAAGAATTGACGCAACTCAATAATTTTTTGTAAATTTTTTGGGCAGAAAAATGAAATAAATCGATATAAATAAAGAAACGTTGAATATCATTGGTGTAGAGGAAATTTTTTTGCGCAAGAGGATCCTTCTCTGCTATCCTCAGCTTTTACTTCCTCATTATGGTTCTTTATAATTATTAATTAAAAAAAAAACTTTGCGAAAAAAAGTTTTCTAAAGAAAAGTAAAGGCCAATTGAAACTTAAGGTCAAAAGAAATAGAAACCTACAATAGGTCAAACTCAGAACAACCAGAAATTACTATTAAAGAATAAATGAAACCCAAAACGAACAGAAATTAAATAAACAATCATAGAAAACAAAAACATACAACAGGTACTAATACAAATGAATAAATAAGTTTCAAAACGAGTAAAGCTTAAGTTGGATATGCAAATGAAGCCTAAAGCAAACAAAATTATTTCGCTACTGATGCATAAATGAAACCCAAAGCGAACAGAAATTAAATAAACAATCATAGCAAACAAACAAGCAATATTTATTAATATAAATGTGTAAATAAATCTTTAAACGAGTGAAACTTAAATTGAATGTGCAAATCCAGCTTGAAACGAACAAAAATCTCTACAAAGGAGAGTTTGGGTTTTGCCTCCTTCTTTCACTGTAAAAGTCTAAAACTTGTTGCGTCATTGGGGCTTTAGTGAAAACTATATGTGTCTTGAACATTCTTGAAGAGTGCAATTAAAAGAAACTGAATGTTTAATATATAATGCTATTAATTGCTGAAAGATCACCAGTTCAGGATTTCATTTCACTGTAATTTTATTTTCATTTTTAATGCTGTGATAACTGGAAAAAGGAAATATTTGTAATGTAATTCGTTTTCTGTGGAGCACAAATGACGCAGCAGGCTTTAGCCTTTTACAGTTAGGGAAAGGAGCATTATTCAAACTCTTGTTTGTAGTGAAGCTATATTTGTCTTGAACAGTCTTGGAAAGAACTAATAAAATTAAACTAAATATTTGATACATAATGATATGAATTGATGAAAGCACATCAGTTCAAAATTTAATTTTACTGTAATTTTTATGTTTATTTTCAATAGTATAATAAATACAAAAGAAAATATTTGTAATATAATTCGTTTTCAGTAAAGAGCAGTAAAGTTTTTGTTATCTTATCGTTGGACTATTTCAAACAAACTGGGTATCTCAAAATTTTCATTTGATGCATTTGGGGAAAAGAAGGTGTTTGTGTCGCGGGGTGGGGGTGGTTGCCCTCCGTTAAATTTTGACTGATAAAAAGTTAACTAAAGCTTTCAATTTCCAACCAGATGAGCCACCTTCGAAGTTTATACGACCACCTCTTGCATAAAAACCTTATACGCCTCTGGAGCATAACTTAAAACACTTGCCCCAAAGGTTCTGGGGGGCTTGTGTCGACCTCAGAGTTTTTGTTATCCGATGTTTGTACTATTTAAAAAAAAAGTATCTCAAAATTAGTGTTGGATGGATTTGGGGAAAACGGCTAGGGGGGGGGGGCTTGTTGCGCTCGGATCTGTTTTAAAACTCTTAAAAGTGAACTCGAACTTCCAATTTCTAATCAAATGAACCACCTTCGAAGTTTCTACGACCACCCTTTACATAAAAACCTTATACGCCTCCGGGGCATAACTTAAAACACTTACCCTAAAGGCTCTGGGTAGTTGTGTTGACCCCGGAGTTTTTATTGTCTGACGTTTGAACTATTTATAAAAAATAGCTATCTCAAAATTCGTATCGGATGGATTTTGGGAAAAGGGGTAGGGGGAGTGGCTAGTTGGGCTTGGATCTATTTTAAAACTCTTAAAAAGTGAACTCGAACTTCCAATTTCTAATCAAATGAGCCACCTTCGAAGCTTTTACGACCACCCTTTACATAAAAACCTTATACGCTTCCGGGGCATAATTTAAAACACTTGCCCTGGGCTCTAGGGGGTTGTGTCGACCCTGGAGTTTTTGTGATCTGATCTTTGAACAATTTTTAACAAAATGGCTATCTCAATACTTTTATCAGATGTGCTGTCGGAAAAAAGGGTGTGGAGGAGCCAGTTGCCCTCGGATCTCTTTTGACTCTTAAAAAGTGAACTAGAACTTTCAGTTTCCTATCAAATGAGCCCCGTCGGAAGTTTATACGAGAATTCCTTTCATGAGAACTGTATATGTCCCATGGACATAACTTTAAACGCCTGCCCCCGGGCACTGGGGGGGTTGTGTCAACCCTAGAGTTTTTGTTATATGATCTTGAACTATTTTTTTAAAAAATCTCCAAGTTCTTATCGGATGGGTTTGAGGATAAAAAGGGTGTGGAGGGGGGATGGGCTAGTGACCTTCTGATCTCTTTTGGCTCTTAAAAAGGGCACTAGAACTTCCGATTTCCAATCGAATGAGCCTCTTTCGAAGCTTATGCGACAACTCCTTCCATATAAAGTTCTTCTGGGAAAAAAAGAAGAAAATAATAAAACATTGGAACCGGATGGCCTTTACCAGAGGCAATGCTATAGCGTTGCCTCTGATATCCAGTGCATGTTAATAATGCTTTATTGGAAATTGTCTGTTTTCTTTAAAAAAAAGAAGAAGAAAATCATGCCCCCTCCTGAAAATACTGATTCTTCTTATTGAGAATTCATTTTTTTCCTTTTAAGACTAATAGTTGGATTTCATTATTTCTCCTGTTGGGAATCTCATTGGTGCATTCTAAGAGACAACATACAAAACTAATATTTAACTAATAGAAAGTACCTAGACGATAGACAATGGATAAAACTGACAACCCAAGATCCTCAGTGATTGTCCTAAATTATCTCAGACCTCGTCAATAGACAGTTGAAACAACTTGACAACAGTCAGGATTTTGCGATTCTAGTAGCCATGTGTGCAAGACTGTACCCAGGGAGGAGGGGGCTACCAAGTTTTAACCCCCACCCCACCTCCCATTTTTATCCGATTCGTAAGAACGTAACAAAAATGTATGAAAAGAAAATTTTTATGCATTTTCAAAAGTTGTTTTTATTATAACCCCTCCCCCTTCCAAAAAAAAATCCTATATGCACCCTTGCATCTTTGAAAGTAAAAAAAGTGTAAAGGGAATTTATCTGTCGTTGCTCTGAATGGGAACCAGACCTTTTTAGATTACTAATGTAACTTCCACAAAATTTATTCAATTCGTTAATTAAAATTAAATCTATAAACTCTATGAAAAACGTTGATTAAACTGTGTTGGGACTTCTTTTTTTTCAAAATGACAAAAATAAGCTTGGTTTACTCTAATTTTGGAACCCTCTACATTTGATAAAATTGACATTAATAGTCTGAGCCGTTCACATGTCAAAGATTAAGCTTCGTGCTGGGTTAGGGAATTTATCTCGCCAGGAATGGATCTAGGCATGTCAGCGCCGGCGGCAAGAATGGCATTTACGCCACCCTCCTTACCAAACACATTATAGATATCAAATTATGGTGGTTCTATTTCTCTAAAGAATATATTTATTAATTGCAGATTTATTTGATTGTTCTACTGTACTTATTTGTTTTAGTTGTTCTTATGTAAATCCTAATATGTGCAATAATATTCAAGAAAACCTCCAAGATTCCAGGTAACAATATCTTATTGGTGAAAATTACACATACTATTTAGATTATACGACATTAATCGTATTCTGTAGATTAAAACTTAAGTTTACGTGCTTTTTTCGAAGCAAATGTTTTCGTAATGTGTTCGTATGAAAGCTTTGAAGCCAAATCATGTCAACTGCGGTTTCGCCATCCTGTTTCTTAAACGGTTCTCAATTAGCTTGGATTTGCTGAAGCTTCTTTCATTAGAAAGAACTGGCATAGTTGAATAGATATTCAATGTAAGCGTTGGCGTGTTCCAGAGCTTGAAAATTAGGGTTCAAATTTTATTTAAATAGATCCAAAAGTGGCATACGAGCAGGCGTCCGCTGCAAACCAGCGTCCGTGGCTGGCTCCCCCCTTAGATCCGTCCATGTATCTCTTTAATCTGATAGACCCGAAAAATTGTACGCTTTCGTTATTTGTAGCTCTGACTATTTACTTCCTATAACTGGGTAATGTACAGTAAGCTACGTGTACCTGCTGAGTACGGTACAATATGGAGTGCCCGCTTTTTCAGCCTTTAGTTATAGGACTAATGTTGAACTCTTAAGATTGTAAAAATTAGTAGTTGTTATGGTTTTTACAATGAAAATTGAAATCTTGCGATCTGAAAGGTTCTTCCGGTTAACCTTTAAAATTGTGCTGACGTGAAACATGTGTTTTTATATGGCTACGATGAAATTGACTAGAGTCCAAAATATTTCAAACTTAAAAAAGAAGGGTTTTTACCTTACTCAGTTTTATATAAAAATAATATCCAGCTTTAAACACTTAAGGCACGATGCGCTATATTAACCAATCTGCTGCATTCAAACTTCTGATAATTGGAAGAGTTTGGGCATTGGTAAGGGTTATTTGAACATCACGTTGTCATTGTTTATGATTTTCAGTTGTCTGGGGCTATTTTGATGCATTATGAATGGAAAGTCATCAATTTAATACTTAGTCTATTATATTGACATGTTTATTATCAATGATTGTATCTGATATATTTATAGTTTTACTTTCGAGACGAATAAGGTTTGCGAAGTAGTTTGGCGGAATCAGAGACGTACGGAGGAAGAGGGGCAGGGGGTTCACCTTCCCCCAACTCTAAGTTATTTTTAATTTTACAGCCACTAATTATTCAAATCATCAAATAAAATTGTTTATTTTTGTTATTCCCCCCAACCTGGAAAAACTCTTATTTACGGACCTCGCCAGAATGCTTGATTGCTGGATTATTTTTTTTTAGTCTATAAAATATATATTGTCTAGCAGAATAATGTAAATCAAATGGGGTATGTTATACGAAAAACGACAATAGACTTTGGATCAGAGGTTACTGAATTTTTAATTTTTTTTTCCATCATATCCCCAGTGGATATATCAATTAAGCCTCGACAAAGTATTTCAACTTATTTGCCATTTTATTTTGTCTGTCAAGACATTAAAAAGAAAAAGGCTCCATCATACCCGCTTGTCCCTTATTTTTGTTAATTTAAGATAATTTTTACCTGATTCCAGGCCGAAATCGCTTTGTCGTCAGATGGTATCTGTGAAATAGACGTTCAAACTCTACAGCTTATATTGAAACGAGAAACGCTGGACTGCAAGGAAATAGTTGTCTTTGAAGCAGTTCTTAAGTGGGCTGCGGCAGAATGTGTAAGAAAAGAAATGGAGCCAACCAATGAAAATGTTAGGAGAGTCCTTGGTGATACTTTATATTTAGTCAGAATACCTTCAATGAGTCTGGAAGATTTTGCAAATGGAGCAGCTCAGTCGGGTGTTTTGACTTTGCAAGTGAGGTTGATTTCTTATGATTCTGTTCTTCAATATTGTTTACGTTCTTGACAGTTGTAAAAAAAGAATTGGCAGAAATTTCACAGCTAGTAATACAAATTCTGAGAAAAGAATAAGTGTGTTGTCTCGAGGTCTTGGTATCTGTGGCCATCATTCTAAGGATGGTAGTGGGATTTTTGGCAGCAATAATAGACTGAATCTTGCTCTGCAGACGGAGGCTCTCATGAGGAAACAATAGCCTGCAAGGCGTGTGACAAATCTTGAGCTGTGTATGGGGGCCAAAGTCATTTTGCAAAGACATCTGCTAACCCGTCTGCAATGCAAGGGAAATGGTTTGAGACGCAAAAGCTGTGGAAATTAAAAATAAAAACATGGAAAAAAAAAATCAAAGACGAATAAAATAAACTGCTTCATAGATTGAATTAAGAATCAAAATAAAATTTGAAACTAAATGAGATGAAGTAATGAAAACAAGAGCTAAGAGCTCATATGGCACTTGTGACGAGGCCGGAAGAGCCAAGAGCTCATATGGTATGAGCTCTAGCAAAATTCTAAGAATCAATAGATTGATTTAAAAAGAAAATCAGAGACTTAATGCCAGTTGGGATTTAAAAAAAGAGCTCTGAGTCACGAGGTCCTTCTAAATATCAAAATTAAGATCCGATCACCCACTCGTAACTTATAATACCTCATTTTTTCTAATTTTTCCTCTCCCTTCAGCCCCCCAGATGGTCTAATCGGGAAAAATCGACTTTATCAAGTCAATTTGTGAAACTCCCTGACACGCCTACCAATTTTCATCGTCCTAGCACGTCCAGAAGCACCAAACTCGTCAAAACAAAGCATTGAACCCCACCCCCTAACTCCTCCGAAGAGAGCGGATCCAGTACAGTTACGTCAATCAGGTATCTACGACATTTGCTTATTCTACCCACCAAGTTTCATCCTGATTTCTCCACTCTAAGCGTTTTCAAGACTTCCGGTTTCCCCCCTCCAACTCCCTCCAACGTCAACAGATCTGGTCGGGATTGGAAATAAGACCTCTGAGACATGAGTTTCTTCTAAATATCAAATTTCATTAAGATCCGGTAACCCTTTCTTAAGTTAAAAATACCTCAATTTTTCTAATTTTTCCAAATCAACACCCCACAGGTCCTCCAAAGAGAGCAGATCCGTTCCAATTATGTCAATCATGTATGTATATCTTGTACTTATTCTTCCAATCAAGTTTCATCCCGATCTCTCCACTCTAAGCGTTTTCCAAGATTTCTGTTTCCCCCGTCCAAACCCCTATGTCCCCGGATCCAATTCAAATTGAAAATGGAGCATCTGAGACATAAGATCCTTCTATATATCAAGTTTCATTAAGATCCGATCACCATTCGTAAGATAAAGATATCTCAATTGTCACGTTTTCCAAGAATTCCAGTTTCCCCCTCCAACTCCCCCCAATGTCACCGGATCTGGTCGGGATTTAAAATAAGAGCTCTAAAGCACAAGATCCTTCTAAATATCAAATTTCATTAGGATCTGATCACCCGTTCGTAAGTTACATATACCTCATTTTTTTAATTTTTCCGAATTGCCCCCCCCCCCCCCAACTCCACCAGAGAGGGTGGATTTGGTCCTATTATATCCGTCACGTATCTTTGACATGTTTTTATTCCACCAAGATTCATCTTAATCTCTCCGCTTTAAGTGTTTTCCAATATTTCCGGTCCCCCCCCCAATGACGCTGGATCCGGTCGGGATTTAAAACAAGAGACTTAGTTACGAGATCCTTCTAAATACGAAATTTCATGAAGATCTGATCACTCCTTCGTAAATTAAAAATACCTCGTTTTTTACTTTTTCAGAATTATCCCCCCCCCAACTCCCCCAAATAGAGCGGATCCGTTCCGATTATGTCAATCACGTATCTAGGACTTCTGTTTATTTTTGCTACCAAGTTTCATCCCGATCTCTCCAAACTAAGCGTTTTCCAAGATTTTAGGTCCCCCCCCCTCAATATCACCGGATCTGGAGTGGATCCGGTCCAGTTAAAAATACTCCTTCGTAAGTTAAAAATACCTCATTTTTTCTAATTTTTCAGAATTAACCCCTCCCCCACTCCCCCAAAAAGAGTGGATCCGTTCTGATTATGTCAATCACATATCTAGGACTTCTGTTTATTTTTGCTACCAAGTTTCATCCCGATCCCTCCACTCTAAGCGTTTTCCTAGATTTTAGGTCCCCCTCCCCCCACTTCCCCCAATGTCACCGGATCTGGAGTGGATCCGGTCCAGTTATGTCAGTCACGTATATTGGACTTGTTTTTATTCTTCCCACCAAGTTTCATCCTGATATCTCCGCTTTAAGTGAGTAACAGAAATTACTCCGTATATGAAAGGGGCTTTTCCTCCTCAACGCCCCCCGCTCTTTACGCTAAAGTTTGACTCTTTCTCTCAATTCTTCTTTTTAAAACAGTAAAAAACTTTAGCGTAAAGAGGGGGGCGTTGAGGAGGAAAAGCCCCTTTCATATACGGAGTAATTTCTGTTCGTTTTAAGTTTTAATGTCGTTCCTTACTTTCATTTAAAAGAACTTGTTTTTTTTATTTAATTTAGTTAATATTCCTGCATTGTATAAGTGAAAACATAACATGTAAAAAATTTAGTTGAAGTCTGCGCTATCACGTAACTGGAAGAGACAGGGTGTTATGCGTACAAAAATGTTTGGAAATTTAGGAATAGATGAATGTGATATTCTGCAATTGTTTCCTTCTAGGTCCGAAGACAGCTAAAAAATGATAAAAGTACCTTAAAATATGTGATCTATTTCGCTTACTATAGTAATGAAGGAATCCGCTTTAAAATGTTTATTTTTACAAGATTACTTACTGCAAATGAGAAATATTCAAGTCATTTATTAAATTCTTTATCAAACATCGAAAATCAAAACATCGTAAACAAGAATCTTTTTGTTCTGAAAGTTATCCTATTGCAGTCATAGTATAACTGATACAGAATCCAAGAAAAAGAAATTTTCACAGCTCAGGAAAATGCTCATGTGTCCTGCAATATGACGAATCCTGGTCACTAGTGGAAATACAGAGTATTTCAAGCTTGATTTATATTGCATTTGGCAGGAAACTGTAACACGAGCAACGGAGTTTTGGCGAGAAAATGTAGAGGCATTTTCAAAAAGCTGATTTTAAATACACAAGAATCGTAAACAAAGGAAAAGTAAAGCAATGTTTAAAGTAAAATATTTAGGGACAGGACCTGTTAGTGTTGATTCTATAAGTCGCTTATTGGGTAAAACTTACCGTTAATTCATAGATATAAGTATTTGTGGTATTAAAGGGAAAATTTTTCTTTTCTGTGTGCATTTTTCTGTATGTATTATTTACTTCAATGTAAGCGGACTGTGTTTGTTTTTTGCAGTTCTCTTTCCAAAAACAATCCCTCACATCCCACCAAATGGCACCAGCCCGCCAAAATGTAGTCTATGGGAAGGTAAAGTCATAAAAAGTAAATGCTCTTATCATTAAATAGCACTTTTCCATACTTTGTCTGGAATATACTCCTCTGGGCTGTTACCTCTGGTAGGGAAATGGGTGCTGCTCAGTGCAAAGAATTCCCTGAGCATTATTCTGATTTGTAAACTGAGGTCTACTTTTTCGGACAATGGAACTGCCAAACTGTAGCCACCTCGCGAAACTTGCTGGTGAAATAACCTGCTCGATCATCGAAATTTTGATGCCTGTTTTAAATATCAGTCTCCACATAGTGGAAATAAGCAATTTTTGTAATAAGGGTAAGACTTTGCAGACAGCCTGTGTGATGATGTCTCAGTAAAGAGGGGCTAAAATGGAGGTCAATTAAAGATTTCTAAGCCACAATAGTTTGTTGAGGTGAGTATCCACCCATTAAGCAAAAAGCTATGACCTGTTTCTTCTTTGTATGAAAAAAGATTAAGATCAAACTCTAGTCCATAGTAACTGAAATATTTACTACAAATGAGTTCTATCATATTTGGTATAAAGATCTTTTGTACAACCTGAATGGTTGTGGTGTTGGGGATGACCAGTAAAGAGAGGTCAAAATGGAGGTCAATTAAAGATTTATAAGTCAAAATAGTTTCTTATCTAAGAACTATCCATAAAAAAAAAAAAAAAAAAAAAAAAAAAAAAAAAAAAAAAAAAATGATGTGGACATACTGGCCCTAAAAACAGAAAAGGGTAACGAAAGTGTGAGGTGATTGTCTAGCCATTAAGCAAAAAGCTATGAACCGTTTCTTCTTTGTAGAAA